>NC_044043.1:96680396-96706835 GCF_901765095.1 Microcaecilia unicolor | reverse complement strand
AGTAGTAGTACTGTCACAATTTTTGGACTCCTGAAAGCTGGTTTCAGTGGATCTTTAAGAAATTATTTCTCACGGTTTTTTTTTAATGCCTGTAAAAGGAAGGCATGAAACTCACTCAAAATTCCACTGCATCGTCTAAAAAAGCCAGCACAGATTTTCTATATGTCACTGATGATCGACATCTAATGACAGTTGTACGTCCATGGCTTCTTAATAAAGGCTTTATAGAGAGGATCACTGAGTAACTCCTGACGCAGCCCTGCTGGGCGAAACATGGCCTGTGTCGGGCATTATTTTATATGCATATTGATTAATAAAGATGTATACATCCATTACTGATCTGCTCGTTTGTCTTCCACCTTGGAGTTTGCGGATCGTCTGCCTTGTTGTTTCCTGTTCATTTACATGTGCAAATCACCATTTTACATATGCAAATGAACCTAACCCTTCTAAAACAGAATATCAAGTGAAATCGAACTCAATATATCATCACCGTGGAAAGCAGACTGCGGAATACCTCAAGGGTCACTATCACTATCACTTTCAACCTGATTGACCCCACTAGCCAAGTCCTTATCCACCCAGGGCCTCAACCCATTCATCTATGCAGACGACGTTACAATATACATCCCCTTCAAACATGATCTGACAGAAATCACCAACGAAATCAGCCTCGGCTTGGACACCATGAACTCATGGGCAAATGCATTCCAACTAAAACTCAATACGAAAAAAACACACTTCCTCATCCTTTCATCCCAATATAATACGAACATACCTACAAACTTAGTCACCCCAGACCACTCATAAAGAAACTACAGACCGCTCAAAACACAGCAGCCAGGCTTATATTTGGAAAATCGCGATTTGAAAGTGCCAAACCCCTACGAGAAAAACTGCACTGGCTCCCAATTAAAGAACGTATAACTTTCAAAATCTGCACCCTGGTCCTCAAAATTATCTATGACGAAGCCCCTGGATATATGACCGACTTTATAGACCTGCCAACCAGAAACACAATCGGACCATCATGAACATACTTAAATCTTCACTACCCTAGCTGCAAGGGACTCAAGTACAAATCAATTTACGGATCCAGCTTCTCCTATATAAGCATGCAACTATGGAATGCACTACCGAAAGCCATAAAAAAACACTACAACCACCTTAGCTTCCGGAAATCACTAAAGACCATCCTGTTCGAAAAGGCATACCCTACTGACCCAACTTAGGTGCCTGAACCCAGCAACACAACAAAACCAAAGCCCGTAATGAACACTATAACTCTTCTCTACGATTCTCCTAATGTGTCTGTAACATGAACTACTAAAGACTCATTTCTTCAACAAGACATATCACTAAGATCATCACATGTGAAATCCCCCACAGGTACCCAGAATTATCTTAAAATGTTTTCTTGTTATTTCACTGTTATGCTTTATCATTATCATGTAACCCAAAATCCTTCTGTAATACCAATTGTCTATTCTCTTCTCATTTCCACTATTCATGATGTATTGTAAGCCACATTGAGCCTGCAAAGAGATGGGAAAATGTGGGATACAAATGCAACAAATAAATAAATAAATGAACCTCTTTGATAAAGGACTAAAATACAAGCTGATGCATGCCACTACCTTCTCCTACACGAGCACGCAGATATGGAATGCTCTACCCACAGAACTGAAATCAATTGTCGAAACAAATAACTTTTGCAAATCTCTGAAGACACACTTCTCAACAAGGCCTACAACGAGAGTCAACATCTTTACTAATTCACTTTCCCAACCCAACCAGTTAGGAAAATCCACTTCTACTTCACCTGCCCAATCACTTCCTCTTTCTTCCCTACTTAATCTCTACACACCACTAACTGTATCTGATATTCTGGAATGACAATGTCATAACAAAACTATGTAAGCCACATTGAGCCTGCAAATAGGTAGGATAATGTGGGATACAAATGCAATAATAATAATAACATCACTTTGTATTTGTTTCATCATCGAAGGCGACTAACGCCTCGCGGTACTATATAAGCCACATTGAGCCTGCAAATAGGTGGGAAAATGTGGGGTACAAATATAATAAATAAAATAAAATAACCTCCTTGTAAGTGTGTGAAGATCACCTCTTTTCTCTTTGGCCCAAAAGCAACCTGCAGTGGTTTGTGAATGAAGGTTATCTGTGAATGAGTTTGATACAGAAACAGTCCTCTCATAGTCATCTTGCTGCAGGGAAAGAGACTTAACATCATCAACCCCGCTTCATCCTTTTATTCCGCTTTATCTGTGTTGCTGAATGCCCCTTGCCCACCTCTGAAGTGTAATCCTACCCCTCCCCCAACCATAAAATCTCCTGGATTGTTTTGATTTTAAAATCCTATTAGCCTTAAATTAATTGACTTTTCTTGCTGGCCAGTGGGCCGGAACACAGGGTGAGGGCTGCAATAATTAACTGGGAAAAGGTTATTGGAGAGATAAGCTGGAGGAGCCATGCTGAGCTTTAATCTAAAGATCTGTCTCATCTCTTCCCTCTCTGTCCCTGCTGCTTTCACTCACTGCAGCTCCTCCCCAGCCATTCCTGTCCAGGTTTTATCTGAGAGAGCCAGATCAGGGGCCTTTGAACTCTGGATCTAATGCTGCACTGTTGTCAACCAGGAGGACCCGGAGGCTCATCCTGGCCTTCAAAATGGAGATCTGGAGGTCCTAAGACACATCAAAGTTTTGCTCTAGAAGTTGGGCTTCATTTAACAGCAGCAGATCCTCACAAGAACTCATTCATGTCAAAGACAGCAACTCTTAGAAAACGAAGTGCAGCCGGGCCCAGAGGACAGTTCTGAATCCCAGAGCTTCAGTGGATCTTCAGTGGAAGGGAAAGTTATTCTAGAAAAAGAAATCTTGGGCTCTGAGGGGATAAACTCAGGATTAGCATCATAAAGAAACATCCTTGGAATGCAATGATCTAAGGACACCCTAGCATGGTGGCAGTCACGTTAGCAAGGTACCCTGAGAAATGCAAAGCTTCTAGGAAACTTGGGTTCATGATCTCAAGCCAAGGTTCACATAATCCTTATCGGCCAAAAATTTAGTCTCCATTCTGCTTATTGGGGTGAGGTGAAAATTGTAGGTCCAGGCTATCCAGGTTGAAGGGTTTGGCAGGGCCGCTGAGAGACTGAGCCGGGCCCAGGGCCCCGCCGCCGCCCCCCAGGCTGCTGCTGCCACCGCCACCCCAAGGCCGCCGCTGCCGCACTCCCACAATCGCTACTCAGGCTGCCAGTGCCGCAGTTCCCGATCTCCACCCGCCCACCCCCCACCCCGTTGACAGCCCCCCTCCGTCCGCCAGCGGGCCCCATACATTCAAATCGGCAGCACTCGCCTCCGTGTGAAAGCGCAGCAGCAGATCGCCTCCCTTCGGGCCTCCCTCCCTGTGTCCCGCCCTCATGGAAACAGGAAGTTACATCAGACATGGGTGGGACACAGGGAGGGAAGGTCCAAAGGGAGGCAATCTGCCGCTGCGCTTTCACATGGAGGTGAGGCGCTGCCGATTTGAATGAAGGGAGCCTGGTGGCGGACGGAGAGGGCTGTGACGGAGCCGGGCGGGTGAGACCGGGGACTGTGGCGCCGGACCTCCTTGGAGGCCCGGGCCTGAGGTTTGGTCTCAGCTGTATGGGTGGCTAAGAGAGGCGCCCAAGTTTTCCTGAGGACGTCCTGGCGAAGGTGCGGGGAAACCCGTATTATCGAAACAAGATGGGCGTCCATATTTCGTTTGATAATATGGTCGGGGACGCCCAAATCGTGAAATTTAGGTCAACCATAGAGATGGTCGTCCTTAGAGATGGTTGTCCCTGATTTTCGGCGATAATGGAAACTGAGGACGCCCATCTCAGAAACGACCAAATCCAAGCCCTTTGGTAGTGGGAGGATTTTAGGGTCCGAGATTCAGCTGGTGGCGTTAAACCCATAAATACAATGCTGGGCTACATCCAGGCTGCAGCATTGAATTTCCCGATTCCTGCAGCTGGTTAATACATAGCCGGTCAAGGGCCTCTTTTACAAAGCCGCTCTACCGATTCTCGATGCAGCAAATGAGACGAAGCCCATTCAATTCCTACGGCCTTCCTCTAATTTGCCACGGGGGAATCGCTAGCGTGGCTTTGTAAAAGAAACCCTAAATGCGATATCAACACTTAACCGGCTATGGGGCACTATATAAAGACAGGACTGACTCTTACGCGGTTAAGTGATGAACAACTGGTAAAGTGCCAACCCCGAACACCCCCAAAATTGCTGGGTTTCAGTTGGGCTCTAACTGGTTATTTTCAGCTGCATTAACTGGTGATTTAACTGGCCACTTATTTATTTATTTATTTATTTGTTACATTTGTATCCCACATTTCCCCACCTATTTGCAGGCTCAATGTGGCTTACATTTACTATAGAGGCATTCGCCATCTCCGGTAGAGAAACAAATACAAAGAGTTGTTGTGATCGAATAAGGTTCATGTGTTATAGACGTAATGGGAATCGTGAAGAGGAAGAGGTATGCAGAGCCTGTTACAAGCTTTGGTTTCGTTGTGTTGCAAGGTTAGGCACTTAGTTGGGTCTGTTGGGTATCTTTTTGAACAGGTTGGTTTTTAGTGATTTCCGGAAGTTTAGGTGATCATAAGTTTTTTCACGGTTGTGGTAATGCGTTCCATAGTTGTGTGCTTATGTATGAAAAGTTGGATGCATAAGTTGATTTGTATTTGAGTCCTTTGCAGTTTGGATAGTGGAGATTTAGGTACGTTCGTGTTGATTCTGTTGTGTTCTTATCGGTAGGTTTATGAGGTCTGTCATGTATCCCAGGGCTTCGCCGTAGATAATTTTATGGACCAGGGTGCAGATTTTGAAAGCAATACGTTCTTTGATTGGTAGCCAGTGTAGTTTTTCTCGGAGGGGTTTGGCGCTTTCGAATCACGCTTTTCCAAATATAAGCCTGTCTGCTGTATTTTGAGCGGTCTGAAGTTTCTTTATGAGTTGTTCTTTGAATCCCGCGTAAATTCCATTGCAGTAGTCTGCGAAATGTTTCCCTCGGGAAGAATGGTTTCACGCGTTTGAGTTTCCACATTGAGTGGAACATTTTCTTAGTTGTAGAGTTAACTTAAGGCAACTTCCCATTTGAAGGAATTTACAACAATCTTACCCAATCTAGCAAATTGCATAGCAATAGTTTACAGTTGTTGACTCGTTTTAAGCACATTATGAAAAAGAAGATAGCCGTAATTTGAGGAATCTGAACTGGAATATTATTCCCAATTTTTACAGTCTGATAAGCAAAAGATTGCTCCCAGATTGATTTTTGGCTAATATTTTTTGATGGAAAATCTAAGGTTAGTCTCTGATCACTTCTCAAGTGAGGCCTATTGGCTGGAAATATTAGAAACTGCCCTATAGTTTCAGAATTTAATCCCTAAAAACTTTTATAGCCCATGCAAGCTACGTTAAAATGAAGACGAGGCTCCACTTTGAGCCAGTGTAATTCGTTCAAAAGCCTACGCGTGCCCAACGAGAAATGAATTTTGAGCTATTGCCCGGCTACCGCGTGGCCCTTGCGGTAATTTCATTTATGATGCACTTCAGCTATGCGTGCCGGAAAATATTTTTATTTTCCAGCGTGCAGGCGGAAATCGGCATTCTATGCATGTACACCATTACCGCCTGGTTACTGCGTGAGACCTTACCACTAGGCCTATGGCTGGCGGTAAGGTCTCAGACCCAACATGGACGCACAGCAATTTTAATTTTGCCGCACGACCATTTTCGGCAAAAATTAAAAAAAGGCATTTTTTACAGGTGCGCTGAAAAATGATTCTGTGCGTGTCCAAAACACGCGTCTACACTACCACAAGCCATTTTTCAGCGCACCTTTGTAAAAGGGTCCCTTAAAGATTCGTCTTGCAGATTTATTTTGCAACAATTGCTTTGAATATTGACTCCTTAGAATACCAATAACACTTACATTTAGGCACTAAAGGTTATACAATTGCTGTAGGGATGGTGCTGTAGGATAATTCTATAATGAGTTGCCTAGGTTTAAGTTGAAGAATGCGCAGAAATTCCAGTATTTTAGTCACATATACACATAAATGAACAGTTTCTAGCTAAGCGGTATTCTGTAAGTACCGGCCTAGATATGATGGCGTGTTCTTTACAGGTGGGCATTCATATATGCAGAGTTTGGAACGGGTAGACGTGAATCGCTTGTTTATTCTTTCTAAAAATACTAGGACTAGGGGGCACGCAATGAAGCTACCATGTAGTAAATTTAAAACAAACCAGAGAAAATTTCTTCACGCGACGTATACTTAAACTCTGGAATTTGTTGCCAGATAATGTGGTAAAAGCAGTTAGCTTAGCAGGGTTAAAAAAAAAGGTTTGGATAATTTCCTAAAAGAAAAGTCCATAAGCCATTACTAAGATGGACTTGGGAAAATCCACTGCTTATTTCTAGGATAAGAAGTTTAAAATGTATTGCACTGTTTTGGCATCTTGCCAGTTACTTGTGAGCTGGATTGGCCACTGTTGGAAACAGGATACTGGGCTTGATGGACCTTTGGTCTGTCCCAGTATGGCAACACGTATGTTCTTATGCTCTTACAGTGTGGTCAGAGGGCACATACAAAGTAAATGATAAACTCTTATGAACTATGTATGGTCTTTGGCTGGTGTAAGTGATCTCATCTAAATTATACATATGTATTGGTGCTGTTATGCTAGTTTTCTATAAAGGAAATTGGGTGTGCACTTTCTTTTATAGAACGGGCTCTAAATAGGCCCCTTTTTGGCACTTAAAATTTGGTGCTTCTTTATAGAATTGCCTTCCACATGTTAAGAACAGCATAGAGTGAAACAGCAAACAAAATCCACTGAGAAAGCTTTATGTGTGGCAGAAAGAGTATAGCAGTGGGGCTGTACTACCATCCACCCCATCCAAGATGTAGAAACAGGCAGTGAAATGTTAACAAAAAAGTTATAAAACCTAACGAAATAGGCAATACAATAATAATGGGAGATTTGAATTAGCCCTATATTTATTAGGCAAATGCCTCATCATACCGACAGATTTTCAAAGTGATTTAAGCAGCAGGAGAGGCCTGCTTAAATCACCTGGGGCCTGCCCAACTGCTGATATTCAGCACAAGATCTGTTTGCATACAATGGAAGCAGTGCATGCAAATCAACCTCATACATATTCATGGTGGAAATCTTGAACCCTGACTTGATTTTGGCCCCGGAGGACTGTGGTCAGGGCCGCCAAGAGGGAGGGACAGGGGGGACAAAATTCCCTGGGCCCGGGCCTCCAGGGGGGGCCTGGCCCGCCCTCCGTCGCTCCTGGCATTGAACTTAAGCGCCTCACCTTCGAAAGCGCAGCAAGCAGCGGCAGACCACTCCTTCCTTCCGTGTCCCGCCCTCGCCTGATGTAACTTCCGCGAGGGGGGACACGGAAGGAAGGAGTGGTCTGCCGCTGCTGACTGCGCTTTCGAAGGTGAGGCGCTTAAGGTCTGTGCAGAGGGTCCGGGGGTGGAGAGAGGGCCCGGTGGCGGGTGGAGGGGGGGGGGGCCCAGTGACCTTGGGGGGGGGGCATGGGGGCGGCCTTGTCCCGGGCCTGGCCCAGTCTCTCGGCGGCCCTGACTGTGGTTGCCCACCCCTGCCCTAGGGAAATGTCTCTACAGACAGGTATGGTAATAGGACAGCTGTTGATGGCATAAGAGAAGTGTCCTTGGGGACATATTTAAAGGAAGGAGCAAAAACAAAGCCCACCAAACCCTTTTCGCTTTTGTGCCAAGAATGAAGGTACTTAGAAAGAAAAACCCTCCCTCCAACGGACTGAGAACTGGAGAAGCCAATGTTCAAATCCCGCTGCAGCTCCTTGTGATCTTGGCATAGTCACTTAACCCTCCCTTTGCCTCAGATACAAACTTAACCCCCTGTTTACCAAGCCACACTAGTGGCTGCTGTGCGCTAATGCTGACGCTGCCCGTTCACTTTGAATGGTCTGTGTTGGGATTGTCGAGCGGCAGTTCGCTAGCTCGACTTAGTAAACAGGAGGGTTAGAGTGTAATCCCTTCAGGTACAGGGAAGCACCTAGTGAGCCTGAATGCAACTTGCCTTGAGGTACTGCTGAAAATGTTGTGAGCCAAATCCAAATCCAGACCCCTCCCCCTCCCCCAAGTTGTGCAAATTTGCCAGAAATGGTTTAGCATGTGTGAGTTTTGTCCAAGGTGAACAAATGCGTAGGCATCGCAATATTTTCAGGAGTATGAATAAGCCGGCTAAAGGCGCCATGAAATAGGGCTGTGGGATGTTTGTCCAGGTATTAACATCTGCCCTTTGGGTTAAGACTAGGTCAAAAGGGAACTGGTAAGACAGAGTGAACTGGGAGCTCCACTCACATGAAGCTTCTCTGCAGCCTCTCACATCCTGGACAAGGTTATTTTTGCTTCTGTATGTAACTCTCCCCCCCCCCCCCCCCCCCAGCCTCCTTTTTTGGAAAATATGACCAAGGACTCGTCTCCCTGTGTTTGCTCTGCAAACACTAATTAAGGCATGTAATGAAGGCAGCAATGTCCATTAATACCGAGGTGGATCAGCGAGATTATCTGAGACAGGTGGAGTCTCTCTCTGGGCCATGTCAGCATGTGTGAGGTAGCACAGCCCATTCCTTCAGAAACATGTGCCAGGCTCCAGGGAGACCCTCAGACCCAGACAGCAAAATCCCAGCTCTTCTAAGCAGAGCCAGGGGCTCCTCTGGACAGGTGTTAATCCAGCAGCAAAGCTCTTGTCTCCTCCTGGTCACCAGCTGGCCTGTGCTGTGACTGTACAGAAGCCCTTCCTGGTCTCAAAACAGAATGTGACATAGTGCTGGTGAACTACGATCCATAAAAATGACATATAGTCATAATCATACATATAAAAATCACAATATAAATAAGAGAGCCACAGCCCTGGAAGGTGGAGAAAGAGACTCCCTTTAAAGCACCAGGATCCTCGGAGGTATAGAAGGGAGCGGAAAAGCCTCTACAGGGGCACAATCCAGGAAGGAGAAGGAGATCAAGAATTCCTCGAGAGGCGCAGGAGGGATCTCCAGAAATTATGCACAGATTGAACCCATTCCAGGCTGAATCTATTTTTCTTTGACCCAGGAAGAGTTCTCTTCAGACAGGTAGCAACTTCCCTGATTCATGCTACTCATTACTGCAAAGTGCTGGAAACCAGACTGCATTGATAGCCGGAGACTTAACTGTTTGGCGAGGCTAAGGTGCGGCAAGTGAGGGGAGCAACACCTATGTCAACAGTAAAGGGGCAGTAGGGGTATTTTTGAACACAGCAGGGACGGACCCCTTCACTGTGTCTGTGGTACAGCTGCAACAGCTGCCGTCCCTTAGTACCACTGTTACCGATGGTATAATGCCTAGCCACTGCTGGAAACTCACCTTTTTCACTGCTGCTTTTAGCTCCTAACCACTACTCAATTACCCTCCCCTTGTCCCTTCCTTCCTTCTCACCCATTACTTCCCTCACCTGTAACTGTCTTGTCTGTCTGTATTATTTAGATTGTAAGCTCTTTTGAGCAGGGACTGCCTCTTTGTGTCAGGTGTTCGGCGTTGCGTACGTCTGGTAGCGCTATACAAATGCTAATAATAATAATGCACACTGAAAATGCTCCAGGGAATTGTGTACCAGAAAAATGCATCCCAAAATAATACAACATATTAAACAGAATGATGTTTGCAGTATTGTGGAAATATATGCAGGCACTTTCACACTTGGCTTCCAGTCATCCCTAGCTCTTTGCATTCGTCCACATTAAATTTCATCTGCCATTTGGATGCCCAGTCTTTCAATTTCCTAAGGTCTTCCTGCAATTATTAACATTCCACATGTGTTTTAACAAACTTGAATAGTTTTGTGTCATCTACAATTTTAATAACCTCACTCTTTGTTCCGATTTCCATATCATTTATAAATATGTTAAATAGCACCGGTCCCAGTGCAGATCCCTGTGACACTCCACTATTCACCCTCCTCCATTGAGAGAAATGGCCATTTTTTTTGTTACATTTGTACCCCGCGCTTTCCCACTCATGGCAGGCTCAATGCGGCTTACATGGGTTAAATGACTTGCCCAGAGTCACAAGGAGCTGCCTGTGCCAGGAATCGAACTCAGTTCCTCACTTCCCCAGGACCAAAGTCCACCACCCTAACCACTAGGCCACTCCTACCCTCTGCTTTCTGTCCAATAACCAGTTCCTAATCCACAACAGAACATTGCCTCCTATCCTATGACTTGAATTTTCTCAGGAGTCTCTCTTGAGGAACTTTGTCAAAAGTTTTCTGAATATCTAGATACACTACATCAACTGGTCACCTTTTATCCACATATTTATTCACATCTTTAAAGAAATGAAGCAAATTATTGAGGTAAGACTTCCTTTGGCTGAACCCATGCTGACTCTGTCCCATTAACCCATGTTCCTTAATTTTATTCTTTACCATAGTTTCCACTGTTATAATGGGCAGTGACATCAGGCTCACCAGTCTGTAATTTCACAGATCAGCCCTGGAAACCTTTTAAAAAAATCAGCCTCACATTGGCCACCCTCCAATCTTCAGATGACTTTAACGACAGGTTACAGATTACGAACAGCAGATCAGCAATTTCATGTTTGAGTTATTTCAGCACCCTTGGATGCCTGCCATCTGGTCCAGTTGATTTACTACTCTTTAATTTGTTGATTTGGCTCAGTATGTCTTCCAGGTTCACCAGATTTCTTTCAGTTCTTCCGCATCATCACCCCTGAAAACCATTTCTGGTTCAAGTAGATCTCTAACATCTTCTTCCATAAAGACCTCAAAGTTATTCAAAGTTCTTAAATCACAAGAAGATTGTAAAAAAAAATTGCAAGAGGACCTTACGAGACTGGAAGACTGGATATCCAAATGGCAAATGATGTTTAAAGTGAGCAAGTGCAAAGTGATGCATATGGGAAAGAGGAACCCGAACTATAGCTACATGATACAAGGTTCCACATTAGGATTCACTGTCCAGGAAAAGGATCTAGGTGTCGTCATTGATGATGTATCAAAACCCTCTGCTTAGTGTGCAGCAGTGGCTAAGAAAGCAAACAGAATTTTAGGAATTCTTAGGGAAGGAATGTAGAACATATTAACATAGTTGATGATGGCAGATAAAGACCTGGTACACCCAGTCTGTCCAAGATATGCAAATTTAATCCTAAACACAGCTAAGTGCTTATCCCACACATTCTTGAATTCTGTTACCATTTTCATCTCCACCACCTTCTATTTTTTTTTTTTGTTACATTTGTACCCTGCGCTTTCCCACTCATGGCAGGCTC
Organism: Microcaecilia unicolor; assembly: GCF_901765095.1. Taxonomy (NCBI): domain Eukaryota; kingdom Metazoa; phylum Chordata; class Amphibia; order Gymnophiona; family Siphonopidae; genus Microcaecilia; species Microcaecilia unicolor. The sequence goes on along the minus strand of NC_044043.1, from coordinate 96,695,434 downwards.
AATGCGGCTTACATGGGGCAATGGAGGGTTAAGTGACTTGCCCAGAGTCACAAGGAGCTGCCTGTGCCTGAAGTGGGAATCCAACTCAGTTCTTCAGGACCAAAGTCCACCACCCTAACCACTAGGCCACTCCTCCACTGTTGCTACTATTTGAGATTCTACATGGAATGTTGCTATTCCACTAGCAACATTCCATGTAGAAGTCGGCCCTTGCAGATCACCAATGTGGCTGCGCAGGCTTCTGCTTCTGTGAGTCTGACGTCCTGCACATACGTGCAGGACGTCAGACTCACAGAAACAGAAGCCTGCGTAGCCTTCGACATGGAATGTTGCTAGTGGAATAGCAACATTCCATGTAGAATCTCCAACAGTAGCAACATTCCATGTAGAAGTCGGCCCTTGCAGATCACCAATGTGGCCGCGCAGGCTTCTGCTTCTGTGACTCTGACGCAGACTCACAGAAACAGAAGCCTGCGCAGCCTTCTACATGGAATGTTGCTAGTGGAATAGCAACATTCCATGTAGAATCTCCAATAGTAGCAACATTCCATGTAGAATCTCCAATAGTAGCTATTTTATTTTTGTTACATTTGTACCCTGCGCTTTCCCACTCATGGCAGGCTGAATGCGGCTTACATGGGGCAATGGAGGGTTAAGTGACTTGCCCAGAGTCACAAGGAGCTGCCTGTGCTGGGAATTGAACTCAGTTCCTCAGGACCAAAGTCCACCACCATAACCACTAGGCCGCTCCTCCACTTGGACTGCATTCCAAGTACCCACCCTCTCCATGAAAAAGTATTTCCTAACATTACTCCTAAGGTGACTCCCCTGTAACCTCAATTCATGCCCTCTAGTTCTACCACATTTGCTCAGTTTTCCGGTATCTGTGAGTATCTTTGAGGGAAGGAGAATCTTATAGATCCTGGAAATTTCTTCCTTTGGTTCCTGCGTATTGCAGCATGAACTCTAACGTGAGCATGGCTGCCCCAGATTTGGTCACATTTACATGGGGACCAAGATGGGCACAATGGGGATAATCCAACTCATATCAGAACCTGATCCCATCTACAGCGACAGACGCAGCTGAAATAATCTAAACTGGATAAGAACTACACCCTAACTATTCCTGGAGACTGAAACTGAGGAAAACTGGATATTGTGTACATCACATAAATCACACCCTGTCCAGGTGGACAGCGGTCGATGCGGTTTGGATAATTCATGACCTAGGAGAGGCTGCATGTTTTCTTGCATATGCTTCATGGACTGGGAGATTTTGATGCTCACCCTATCCCTGCAGTCAGAGCAGATTGATTTTATTTTCTTGAGGGACCTTTTGATGACGACTTTGTCTTAAAACATCAGAACTACACTCCATCCACAGGAAGAAGAGCTGAGTTTGCTTTGTGTAGTCCAAACCACATATGAATCCGCCAGAAATTATTCAGGTCATCCTTCTCTGTTTATGCTTAAGGAAGCTGGAAAAATAGAAATCATTTTCATGGAAGTAGATCAAACCTTCTGACTTGAATCCTACTCTTTTAAGGATATCTTTCTGTTAAGACTTCCCATTGCTGCCCACTCTGTTAATGACATACCACCTCACACTGGGGATCTTTGAGATGTGTTGAATTTGTGAGAACGTTAAAGATCCTTAAACTCTGAAAATTCTCATTGGTTTTGCCTCACTACCTGGTCATTGTTCTTTGAGGTCAGACAACCAAACAGCAGTAGCGATCCAAGGAAGGACAAACACAGCAAGAGTTTATCCAAATGTCAACTTTAATGGAAACAGGACCCAACCTAGCCAAGTTTCGGAAAAACCTTTGTCCACAATACATTCACAGATTCAGTGCTTATTTGCTTATGTCTAAATGCATAGGAGTGGAGGAGTGGCCTAGTGGTTAGAGCACCAGTCTTGAAATCCAGAGGTGGCTGGTTCAAATCCCACTGCTGCTCCTTGTGATCTTGGGCAACTCATTTAACCCTCCAGTGCCTCAGGTACAAACTTAGTTTGTGAGCCCTCCTGGGACAGAGAAATATCCAGAGTACCTGAATGTAACTCACCTTGAGCTACTACGGGAATAAGTCTCTCAACTCTCCATTGCCTCAGGTACAACTAAGTACCTGTATATACTATGTAAACTGGTTTGAATGTAGTTTCAAAACCACAGAAAGGCAGTATATCAAGTCCCATTTCCCTATCTGAGACTCTACATGGAATGTTGCTACTATTTGAGATTCTAGATGGAATGTTGCCAGTGGACAAGTGACCTAGTGGTTAGAGCACTGGTCTTTCAATCTAGAGGTGGCCGGTTCAAATCCCACTGCTGCTCTGTGTGATCTTGGGCAAGTCACTTAACCCTCCATTGCCTCAGGTACAAACTTAGTTTGTGAGCCCTCCTGGGACAGAGAAATATCCAGAGTACCTGAATGTAACTCACCCTGAGCTACTACTGAAAAAGGTGTGAGCAAAATCTAGATAAATAAATATGCACATACATACCCATTACAATAGATGCCTTTATTCCTTTATAGAATAGGTTCCAACTAGACGTCCCATTATAGAACTGGCCCACCTTTTCCTCCAGATTCTACATAGCAGGATTTAAGTTGTGCATGGAAATTCAGTCATATACTGGATTTGTAGATGCAACTTAATTACTTAACAAGCCAATCAGCACTGATAATGGCCACTTAAGCTATTGTTAACAGTAATTGGCATTAATTAGAATTTGCACACAGAACTGTCTAAGCGCATTCTATAATAGGATGCACGTAAGTTGAAAAGGGGACGTGGCCATGGGCGTGGAATGGGCAGGTCGTGGGCGTTTCTAAAATCTATGTGCGTTGTTATAGAATACACCCAGCCCGCTCCTAATTTAAGCATCATCATTGTTTTACTTGATGTAACTGCCATGACTAAATTTAGTTGCTCATATGGGCGCTCCTTGAATTCTATAAACCACATAGAAATTTAGGCTTATTCTAGAAAGTACAGCTAAATTTAGGCATACTTTATAGAATACACCTAGGTGTATTTCGTTGCAGTGCCGATTTTTTAGGCATAATGTATGGAATCTAGTCTTATGTTCTTACGTTTAACAAACCATGGCAGGATGGACAGACTAAGTCAAAGACATTTATTTATTTGTTACATTTGTATCCCACATTTTCCCACCTATTTGCAGGCTCAATGTGGCTTACATTGTACCGTAGAGGCGTTCGCCATCTCCGGTAGAGAAACAAATACAATCCTGCCTTGTTTATTCATTTAATTTATGAAGAATCGAAGCTCTAAGCTCATGGAAGCAATGGGCCAAAAATAGACTGGCAAGGACTTTGACGCCAAACCTACTACTTGAGCTGGGTGCTGTTGATCTTTCTCCAATGGCACGTTTCCCAAAGAGAAAGGGTTTGGCTGTTTTCTAACTGGAGGCATGACCATAGGTGCCTCATCCCTCGTTACTCCAAGTTACACAGTTTCAATGTGCCTCCTCAACTCCCACCTAAATATGGTTAAAAGCACTTTGAAACAATAGAGTCGTGTAACGTCATTAGGTGAAAGAATCTCTCCAGTTTCCACATGTCTACCATATGTCTACAAGACACTGTGAGCCCTAGTTGAAGGCTGCATAAACAGCCTATTTACATAACAGGTTGAGTAGTAATTAAGAGATTTAATTATTGCTTGATGCCGTTAGGCATCTTCATATTATTAACATTTTATTAGGAAGCTCAAGGACATGATATGAAGGAGAAAGTAGAGTGTTCTGAGGTAATGCTTTTTTTGAAGGGATGGTAAAAGTCTGGAAGAGCTTTCCAGGAGAGGTTACGTCCCCTCTATCATTTTGAACTTTTTCTAATTCCGCTATGTTTTTTGAGATATGGCGACCAGAATTGAACGCAGTACTCAAGGTGAGGTCGTTCCATGGAGCGATACAGAGGCATTATAATATCTTTGATCTTATTTTGCATCTCTCTCCTAATTTATTCCTAGGATCCTTCCTAGCTTTTTCCAGATAATATATTGAAACTTGAGAGCCAGGAGTTTTTTTTCCAAACGAGTTTCCTGTTCATGAGTCTTTGGATAACAATGCTTTACTGTAGTGGATTTACATAAGTTGATATGAAATGGCTGAATGAAATTATAGTGAAATGTGCATTTTTGTCATCCCTCTATTCTGTATTTAATCACCTTTTGGTGCTTAAATTAAAATGTAGCCAATTGCAGCAGCACATCTGAGCATACAATCTCTGAAGACGTATCTCTTCAACAAGGCCTACAAAGAAAGCTCCTAATTTAACTATGCCACTTGGGTAATACCACCCCAGGTCCAAAAGTCATCTTTCTATACCTATTTGCTCAAATCTTCCTTCCCATCCCTAATCTTTTGCCTCATCAATTGTATGTGATATCCTGGAATGGGCAATGCCATAACAGGGGCTCTGTACGCCACATTGAGCCTGCAAATAGGTGGGAAAATGTTGGGATACAAATGCAATAATAAATAAATTTGCTTTAGGACAGAATTGTTAAAGGGGTAATTCACAGGGAGGGGCAGGGGTGGAGGGCACAGGTGTGGCTGATATTTGCATACATAGATTTTGTAGAATATTAGCATAAACCTGACTCAGCTTGCCAAAATGAAGACATGAGCATTTATGACAGGGATATTGCTCCCTTAAACGTCACATTTACGCACATAACTTACAGTATTCTCACAAAAAGCTTCACCTTGGTCACATATACAATATATGGAGCCTCTCCAAATACAGAACAAATGACCACAAATTAGAAATACAATTGTCCAGACAAAAACTGAACTGGAAACTCCAACCCAGACTCAGCCTGCAGTTCACCATCACAGAAATAGAAACGGAAATGTATTTCCTCCTGAACTCTGCAAAAATGCAAAGATTAATGAATGTATTTATTAAAATGCTTATATAGCACCTACATGCATTCATAGAGGTGCTGCACATTCTCAAAGCTGAAATATTCAAACCACTACCCTCAAATTAAAAATAGAAAATGTATAACTTTATTGTCTGGACAGCTCAGACTCTGTTGCTCATGTCTCCTACATTTTGCAGGGGTTGAGGTATTATGTACTGGCTGGGCTGTCGGGGTGGAGGGTGGAGGGGACTTTCCTGTGTGCAGAGCCTGGAATCTTTCATTAACACTTGGAGACCATAAATCAATTTTAGTAGACAATGGAAACGATGCCAGTCCCTCAGTACCTTCAAGTACTCCCTGATAAAAAGCCCTGAGTATTACTGTAAGCACTCAAAATCTAATCGAAGATGTACTGAGTGCAATAACAAGGAATCTTCTTCAACTTATTTGCTGGTTCCTCTTGCTCATTAGACGAGATAACTCATTTTCACGCATAATACTGGACTCCTTGCTGAGGCCTTTGCAATGAAGAGAGAAAGTAATGTGAAACAGCTGAAGACACCCAGACACGAGTGTCACAACTAATCACTCCATTGCAGTGTAAATTTACCCAGGGCTTCTTCGGTTTTCCCCAGCCAAGAACTGACTCAGCCCAATCCACTGCACAAAGCTTCCAACCTGTTTCTACTAAAAACACCCCCCTCCTCCGATTCTGCGCCTAGCACAGAATGGAGCGGATCTATCCAAGCCGTGGAGCGAGAGGAGCTCATGGGGAAAATGAATTCAGATTAGGCACACTACTACTACTTAGCATTTCTATAGCGCTGCCAGGGTTACGCAGCGCTGTACAAGTTTAACATGGGGAAGGACCGTCCCTGCTCAAAAGAGCTTACAATCTAGAGGTTACAAACTATGTAGTCAGTGTAGGTATCATGAGTGGGGAAGGTGGTTTATGCGCCAAAAGCAAGGGAGAAGAGATGGGCTTTGAGTAAGGACTTGAAGATGGGCAGGGAGGGCGCATGACGTATGGCTCGGGAAGGCTGTTCCAGGCATAAGGTGATGTGAGGCAGAAGGGGCGGAGTCTGGAGTTAGAGGTGGTGGAGAAGGTACAGATAGGAGTGCTTTGTCCTGAGAGCGGAGGTTACGGGTGGGAACATAAAGGGAGAGGAGGGTAGAGAGGTAATGGGGGGCTGCAGATTGAGTGCATTTGAAGGTCAATAGGAGAAGCTTGAACTGTATACGGTAGCGGATCGGGAGCCAGTGAAGCGACTTGAGGAGAGGGGTGATATGAGAGTATCGGTTTACGCGGTAGATAAAACGTGCGGCGGAATTTTGGACAGATTGAAGGGGGTATAGGTGGCTAAGCGGGAGGCCAGCGAGGAGAAGGTTGCAATAGTCAAGACGAGAGGTAACGAGCGAGTGGACGAGGGTTCGGGTGGTCTGTTCAGAGAGGAATGGGCGAATTTTGCTAATATTATAGAGGAAGAAGCGACAGGTCTTAGCTGTCTGCTGGATATGGGCAGAGAAGAAGAGGGAGGAGTCGAAGATGACTTCGAGATTGCGGGCTGAAGCGACAGGGAGGATGAGGGCGTTGTCAACAGAGATGAAAAGTGGGGGAAGAGGAGAAGAGGGTTTGGGTGGAAAGACAAGGAGCTCAGTCTTTGCCATGTTCAGTTTCAGATGCCGGTTGGACATCCAGGCAGCGATGTCTGAAAGGCAGGCCGAAACTTTGGCCTGGGTTTCGACCGCGATGTCGGGAGTGGAGAGATAAAGCTGGGTGTCATCAGCATAGAGATGGTACTGGAAACCATGTGATGAGATCAGCGAGCCCAGGGAAGAGGTGTAGATCGAGAAAAGAAGCGGTCCAAGGACAGAACCTTGAGGAACTCCAACAGAGAGTGGGATGGGGGTGGAAGAAGAGCCATTAGAATATACTCTGAAGGTGCGATGGAAAGATACGAAGAGAACCAGGAGAGGACGGAGCCCTGGAACCTGAATGAGGACAGTGTGTGTCAAGAAGTAAATTATGATTGACGGTGTCAAAGGCAGCAGAATAGGTGAGGAGGATGAGCATGGAATAGTGACCTTTGGATTTGGCAATGAACAAGTCATTACAGACTTTAGAGAGTGCTGTTTCTGTCGAGTGAAGTGGGGGAAAGCCGGATTGGAGCGGATCGAGGGCGGCCTGAGAGGAGAGGAAATCAAGGCAGCGTTCAAGTAATTTGGAGAGGAAGGGTAGAAGAGAGATGGGACGGTAGTTGGAGGGACAGGTGGGGTCTAGTGATGGTTTTTTGAGAAGTGGTGTGACGACAGCGTGCTTGAAGGTGTCAGGGACAGTAGCAGTGGAGAGAGAGAGGTTGAGGATGTGACAGATTGAGGGGTTGACTGTAGGAGAGATGTTGTTAAGCAGATTGGTGGGAATGGGATCAGAGGAACAGGTAGTGCACTTAGAGGAAGAGAGGAGGGCGAGCAGTTTCCTCTTCGGTGATCTCAGGGAAGGAGGAGAAGGAGGAGGAGGCCAGGCTAGGTTGGTTAGGGGAGTGGGTTAAGAAGTCACAGGGAGGAGAAGGCTTGGAAGTAGCTTCCAACCTTCTCCTGTACTTAGGTCAAAAAGTCCCAGATCTAGCTGCTGGGACTGTTAGTAATATTTCTTGACTGGTAATAACTGTAAAGTGTTTTAGATTTTGCACTCAGAGAGCTCCCCATGGTGCAGACCCTGGTACAGTCCACTAGTGGGTAATGGGTTTGCCAGTGAACCCTCTAGAATTCCAGATCTGGGAGTAAATGATGGTTGGAATCCAAGGGCTGAGAGGCCATCACTGAGATGGAAAACTTCTGAATTTTTTCAGAATTTTTAAGGGTCTTGAGAACTTAGAAAACAGAGAGAGAGGGAGAGAGAGAGCCAAGAATAAAAGAGACAAACTTGCAGAGCCAAGAACAGGGACAACTTTGCATGGCAGAGAGAGGAAGAGAGGGAGCTTTGCAGAGCTGTCCACATGGACATGGAGGAAGGACAAAGAGAGCAAGACTTTGCATGTCCTTTGTAGGTTTCTGCTCTCCTAAAAGACATACTCTAAAGTTTTAGCTCACACTCAGCCCTTCAGGTTTGTGATGTGCCTCTGAATTGAAATGAAGCCCTAGGCATGCATGTTCCTCCTTTCAGCAGACTTCATTTCCAAACAGCAACTCCTGTTTGGTGATGAAAGGGGTGGCTAAAGCTTATTTTACTTTATTATTTAGCTTGTACCTTTCGGTGGAAGGTCAAGGTGAGTTACATTCAAGTACAGTAAATATTTCCCTAAAGGACTGATAACCTGAGGTTTTAAGTGACTTTGCCCAAGGAAACAAGGATCAGAAACCTTGGTTTTTGCTGGTTCAGAGCCTGCTGTTCTAACCTCTAGGCTACTGTTTCGCAAATTTCATGTGGCACATGCTCCCACCCACCTACCATACTGGCTTCATCCCTCGTCTCAACTATTCATGGAATGCTGATCTCACCTTTCATTTATGCTGAGAATGAACAAAAAGCAACATTTTTCAATTCTCTAATTCAGCGTCCCCCAACCTTGTCCTGAAGGCACATCTAATCCGTCCTAGTTTTCAAGAAATCCACAATGAGTATGCCTGAGACCGAACTGCATGCACACCTATCTCGTTCATACTCATTGTGGTAGTTCTGAAAATCAGATTCACTCGATGTGCCTCTGTAGACACATAACTTCCAACACTGACCCTACAGTGGTCAGCTTTTTTTTGAAAATGCCGGTAGCCACGAGCAAAAAAAATGATTCAGCAGCAGTATCCGGACTTTGTCTGCCATTGAATATCTGGATACTGTGTTAGTGCCTGGCATTATCCGGACACTCTTAGGACAATGGCCGATCCAGATACTCTCAGGACAGCTTCTTTGGCTAGCCTAGGGGGTCTGGATAGTTTATCCGGGTAGAGGTGCTGAAAGTTGCTGCCAGCTGGATAACTTATGCATCTGCCCTGGCCCTTCCCCTAGACCACCCTGACACTATTTGGATACATCTGTGGCAGTCTGTAAAGATTTGAATTGGCACTATCTGTATGGTGCTGCTATCTGTTTCAGCAGGACTTATCCAATAACGGCAGCTAAAGACCATACTGCCTGTAAAGTCTGCCCTTCTACACCATCTACTAAGCTGTTCCTCTCCTTCAGAGGTCTACTGTGCTTGTCCCATGCTTTCCTGTATTCAGATACAGTCCTTGTCTCCACCTCCTCTACGGGGAGGCCATTCCATGCATTCCACCACCCTTTCCATGAAGAAGTATGTCCTTAGTCTATCCCCCTTCACCTTCATCTTATGCCCCTTTATTCCAGAGCTTTCCTTCAACTGAGACTCTCTTCCTGTGCATGTGCCACATAGGTATTTAAACGTCTCTATCATATCTCCCCTTTCCCGCGTTTCTTCCAAAGTATACATATTGATATCTTTAAGCCTGTCCCCATACAGCTGATGAAGACCACTGACCATTTTAGTAGCCGCCCTCTGGACTCACTCCATCCTGTTTATATCTTTTTGATGGTATGGTCTCCGGAATTGTACAAAGTTCTCCAATGAGGTCTCACCAGCGACTTATATAGAGGCACTATCATCCTCTTTTTCCTGCTGACCATTCCTCTCCCTATATACCCAAGCATCATCTTGGCTTTTCTCATCACTTTGTCTACTTGTTTTTCCATGTTGAGGTCATCAGATGTGATCACCCCCAAATCTCTCTCTCTTCTTTTGTGCATAGAAGTACTTCTCCCCCTATACTGCTTGAGATGTTCCCATCCAGCTTATGAGTGGGACCATAAGATTTCCCACACTGGGAAAGACCACAAGGCTATCAAGCCCAGTGTCAAAGTTAGTTTCCTTGAATAATAGAACCCTCACTTTTAAATAAACCAGCTTCACCTGTGCTTGAATACTGAGCCACTGCATCCAATAATCGCTGGATAATCACACACTACAAGATTGGAAACACTCTCCTATTCGAAAGCATCAGGCCCACTATCACCGTCTTCTGCATGGGTTCCATTACCAGTTGCTGAAACAAGAGAATCCAGGATCTCCATACTTCGAGACAACACTACAACAAGGTTGATCCATTCAACATTCAGCAAACTGAAGTCACCAAGCAATAGCCTTTTCTAGCAATGTTGTGAATATCTTCAATTAAATCTATTTGTTCTGACTGTGAGCAGAGGGTTGGGCAACTCTACTCCAAATACTTCATTAAAATTTCACTTTTGCGTTTTTTGACAACATGTTTCACCGTAGGCTTTAATTAAAACTTTTTTTTTTTTACTTGCAATATGAAAAAAAGACAAAACGTCTTCATGAAAATGTTAAGTGCAGACACTTTACCAAGCCCATCCTACAGGCAATCTGTGTTCTGCCTACACTCTAGGAGCGGCTGGAGGTTGAGCCAAGTTCTTGAGAAATAAACAGTATCTGCACGTGAAAGGAAGCAGCCAAACAGAGCACAGGGCCTCTGTCCTAGGTGCCAGAACTGAGGGTGCAGTGGGTGCTTGAACATCCCCAATATTGCACAGATTCCTTCCCTGTTTCCAGGGAGAGTTAATTTGTTTTGAATTTAGTACCTCCCCCCCCCCAATCATTTTGGAAAGTTGGCTCCTCTGTTGTCTGAGCTCAATGCTGTTATCCTTCTACAACCTTGACTAGAAAATACAAAACCAGCAGCAAGGGAGTACTGGGCAAGACCCAGGCTGATTGTTCTCTGGATCGGGCATTTCTTACTGAGGAGACAGTACATGCCTACTACCAACACAAGTGGAAGCACTCAGACCACCATGAGAGAATTCAAACATGCATGGGACAGAAACAGAGGGTGATGACCACCATGACGCCAGACAACATGATTTCAGGAACAGAAGACGCATCAGACAAACTTGACAGATTTCTTTAACGAGGTGACAAAAATTGGCGGGTCAAGGCAGTAGGGTAGATATTGTCCATCTGGACTTTCAGTCAGGCTTTTGACCTGTTCTGTATAGAAGACTGGTAAGCAAACTGGCTGTATGGCAGTCATCTAGGAAGCTGTAAAATGGGTGAAGAACTGGTCGAGTGGCAGAATGCAGAAAATGGTGTCTTCTCTGGAGATGGCAAAAGTATCAGTGGAGTGCCCCAGGTCTTGGTACTTGGACTAGTTCTTTCACTGTCTTTGTTAGTGGCATTGCAGAGAAACTTGAGGGAAAAATCTGCTTCTCTGCAGATGATGCTCAAGGCTGTAGCAGGAGGACAGCCAAACTGAAAAGGGTGAAGAAACGGGAGAGGACTCCGAAAAACAGAAACAATGGTTCAGCTTTTAGAACACGAACATCAGTGCTAAAAAAATTGGGGTAAATATTTAGCCGGTAGTGGTTAGTGATGTTTTCGGTGTCATTGGCTTTATTCCCAGATATTCAGTGCCAGGCCATGTCTGGGCATAAAGATGGCTGACACGTAAAGATGGCTGACACCTCACAAGTAAAGTGCTAATATTCAGCCTTAAATGCTTAGGTTAAACCGGCCAAAGATATTCATGCAGTTCTATTTGGAAGGCACATTTAACCGATTAAGTGCCGACTCCACCCCTGGACTGCCCACTGAATAGCCAGTATTGACTTAGGTGGTTAGGGGGCAAATTCTAGAAAGTGGTGCTGAAATACACGCTGGACCTGGATACAGTGGTGCTGGTTCCGGGATACATGTTGGACCTCTTAAAATTACCACCCAGAAACAGTACCAGCCTATCCCGAACTTATTTAAATCTGCATTATCCAGACTGCAATGGACTTAAATACAAATCAACTTATGCGTCCAGCGTTTCTTACATAAGTACACAACTGTGGAACGCCTTGCCCAAAACCGTGAGATCTATCCACAACCGTCTCAACTTCAGGAAACTACTGAAAACCAACTTGTTTAAGAAGGCCTACCCCCGTGATCCAAATTAACTTCTCACTTCATGCGACACAACAAAATATGAACCGTACTAGATTTTTATAACTTCCCTCTTTTATTTCCTTGTTGTTTTATACTGATGTTTTTTTACATGCTTTCTAATGTACATATGTATTTGCATTATTGAACCGGAGTCTTCCTCTACGGTATTGCGTAAGTCACATTGAGCCTGCAACTAAGTGGGATATAAATGTGTTAAATAAATAAATAAATAAATGTAGGTGCAGCAATGAAATGCATTTAGTGCCAATTCTGTAACGACATAAAAGTGCGTCCAACCCAGTGTAGGACAGTGATGTTCCTCCCTGGTTTTGCTGAAGACTCAGGTCCCCTGAAGACGCCACTAGTTTGGCGAAACATGGCCCATGTAGGGAATAAAACCTATGAGCAGTGATCTTTTTGATCTTATGTTTTGCACGGAGTGATTTTTGAAAAAGGTATTGCAGTGGACAAGAACCTTGCAGGAAGAAGATCTTGGGTTCTGCACAATCTCTACCTAAGCTAAGTAGCTGTTATACAATATTCCTTTTTTTTGAACATCAGTTTTTGGATATTGTCCATTAATTAAATATTGTGATCAGGATGGAGGTAGGATGTGCTATGATGTAAATGTGGTGTCCCTGTAAAGTTTGGACTTTTAGTCCACAGCAATACACCAAAAAAAACTGAGCACAACAAATAAATATTTATATAATTTTATTGAGCTTTTTACAAAAAGTAATTATTTATACAACATGAGTAAATGAGAGTTTTCCTAATATTTTAAAGTTTTGATAAGGGTTTCTGTTATAGTTTACCAAATCTTCAGCACAGCAGCTTATGTCAGGCCAATGGTAGGCAGACTGGCGCACCTAAGAGCTCCTTACAATGTTCGCATATGATTTTCTCTGTGTTGCTAGGCGGAAAATCCATGCTCCGCCCACAGCTACAGCTCATTTGCTGTTTTACTCCATTTTATAAAATAGTGCCCAGCACATATGCGTGGAAATGCCCATTTGTGATGTCATTCACACATAAGTACACCTATGGGCTCATTTTCGAAAGAGAAGGACTCCCATCTTTCGACATAAATCGGAAGATGGACGTCCTTCTCACAGGGTCGTCCAAATCGGTATAATCAAAAGCCGAGTTTGGACATCCCCAACTGCTTTCCGTCGCAGGGACGACAAAAGTTCAAGGGGGCCTATCGGAGGCGTAGCGAAGGTGGGACTTGGGCGTGCCTAACACTAGGACGTCCTCGACCCGTAATCGAAAGAAACAAGGACGTCCCTGACGAACACTTGGACGATTTTACCTGGTCGTGTTTTTCTTACCACCAAGGCACAAAAAGGTGCCCGAAATGACCAGATGACCACCGGAGAGATCCCGAGCTTAGTCAAGATCGGGAGGCGGGGATAGTGCTGGGCAGACTTATAAGGTCTGTGCCAGAGCCGGTGGTGGGAAGCGGGGACTGGTGGTTGGGAGGCAGGGATAATGCTGGACAGACTTGTACGGTCTGTGCCAGAGCTGGTGGTTGGGAGGCAGGGCTGGTGTTTGGGAGGTGAGGATAGTGCTGGGCAGACTTATACGGTCTGTGCCAGAGCCGGTGGTTGGGAGGAGGGGCTGGTGGTTGGGAGGCGAGGATAGTGCTGGGCAGACTTATACGGTCTGTGCCCTGAAGAGCACAGGTACAAATCAAAGTAAGGTATACACAAAAAGCAGCAAATATGAGTTATCTTGTTGGGCAGACTGGATGGACCGTGCAGGTCTTTTTCTGCTATCATCTACTACGTTACTATGACCTCCTTTACTCCCCCAGTGGTCATTAACCCCCTACCACCCTCAAAAGCATCTTTAAAAATATTGATTGCCAGCCTCAGATGTCATACTCAGGTCCATCACAGCAGTATGCAGGTTCCTGGAGTAGTTTTAGTGGGTGCAGTGCACTTCAGGCAGGCGGACCCAGGCCCATACCCCCCCCACACCTGTTACGTGTGTGGAGGAAACAGCGAGCCCTCCAAAACCCACCTCAAACCCAGTGTATCCACATCTGGGTGCCCCCCTTCACCTGTAAGGGCTATTGTAGGGGTGTAGAGTTGTGGGGAGTGGGCTTTGGGGGGCTCGGCACACAAGGTAAGGGAGCTATGTTCCTGGGAGCATTTTATGAAGTCCACTGCAATGCCCCCTAGGATGCCTGGTTGCTGTCCTGGCATGTGAGGGGGACCAGTGCACTACAAATGCTGACTCCTCCCATGACCAAATGGCTTGCATTTAGTCGTTTCTGAGATGGACGTCCTTGGTTTCGATTATCGCCGAAATTCAGAAACAACCAAGTCTAGGGATGACCATCTCTAAGGACGACCACATTTCAGGATTTGGGCGTCCCTGACCGTATTATCGAAACGAAAGATGGACGTCCATCTTGTTTCAAAAATATGGGTTTCCCCGCCCCTGGATGGGGACGTTTTGCGAGGACGTCCTCATCAAACCTTGGATGTCCCTTTCGAAAATGCACCTCTTGGTCTCTAAATTTGTGCCTAACTTTGGTGATTTCTAATAGAACTGCCGTTGTAGAGCTGATATCCAGCGGATATCAATTGAGAGCCCTGCAGAGGCGATTTAACTGGACAGGAGCCCAAAAAGTCTCCCTAATGCTCAATGCTAACGACGTGCCTAAATTTACATGTCATTAGCGTTGAGCAAAGGGAGCTGTGTTGCAGCGCTGTTGTGGTGGTGTTTTTCTGCTACGGTACTGAACAGCGCCAGAGTCTTGTGCATCTGGGCATTGGAGCGTGTCTCACTCATTTGAAGGCTCTCTCATTCTAGAGAAAATCCCGGACCTGTCAAACCTCTTCTGCAGGAGGAATGTGCCTGTTAGCATGTGCTGCGCATTAAGGAGCCCCCTTTTACTAAAGCGCAGTAAGGCTAACGAGTGGGTAGTGCGTGCCAAATCGACACTACCGCTGGGGTAGTGAGGGTGCCTGGCGGTAATTCCACAGTTGGCGCACACTGTTTCTTGAGGTAGAAAATAATTTTTTATTTTCTACCACGGGGGCCATTCTTGGCGGTAATCGGCAGTGCGGCCTGATCACTGCGCTAGTAGTGTGTGAGCCTTTTCCACCAAGTAAATAAGTGGCGTTAAGTACTTAGGGGCCATTTTACTAAACCACGTAAGCGTCTAC